>NC_053023.1:488483044-488520822 GCF_003073215.2 Triticum urartu | reverse complement strand
GGGGGAGGAGTGGGGTAGTGGGCTAGGGTTTCGGTGTCCCCAGGGGGTTAGTAGGTGAGGTGGGGGTGGGCCGGTCCAACCAGGCCGACTGGAGTGGCCAGCTGGGCTGAGGCCCAGCACGCGGGGGGAGGGGGGGGGTTCCCTTTTCCTTTTTTTACAGTCTTACTTTGCTTTTCTTTTATTTATTCTTTTAGTTCTTATTTGTTTTATTTTAATTTCCAAAAATACAAAAGTGGCACCTAAAATAGTGTTACAATATATGCCACTGCCACAAACCGTTTAGCACTGAAATAAAAATAGTTTTAAATTGTTTATTATTTTAAAGCATTTGAATAATTGTTTTATCACTATTTATTTACTATAGTGCATTTAAACGCTTTATAAAAGTGTGGTTTCTCCACCAATATTACATATGATTTATTTGTCACATTTAGAACATTTTAGTTTTGACATTTGAAAAGCTTTTGTTATTTGTGTTTATTTTAAATTTGGATCATTTTTGAACCATCGCGGGATTAACTACAGTGATAGCAGTGACATGGCATCATTAGGAGAGGGTTACTGTAGCTTAATTATCCGGGTGTCACAATTCTCCTCCACTACAAGAAATCTCGTCCCGAGATTTAAGAGGGGAGCAAGGGGGAAGGGATTTGGTTACGAATTTCTAACGGGTCTTCTCGGTGTTGGTTGCTCTTCTCGAAGAGGTTCATTCCTGTGCTTCAGTCATCACGATGAAGCCGTCATCCTTCCTTCAGGATCTCCATCATACTTACGACAGAATAAGGGGGGTATTCCAGAAGAACAGATCTCTGCAAGGTTGACTATCTGGTCGATAACATTGGGGAAGGTGGCGGAAAGTAACTCTCGAATTGAAACTTAAGAAAATATCAAGAGCAAGTAAGACGGTGCAATAAGAAGTTTCGAGCGGATAGGCAATCGTTCATTGCCTGAAACAGAGTGTGAAAGGGGTTTAGGGCAACGGGAATAAGTATTGTGTCCCATACCAGAATTGATCACTAGGAAGGTGGCTCGCGACTTACATACGAAACAAGGCACAAGGGATAACTTCGAAACAGGGATGTACAGGAGAGTCAGGTTTCGATCCTGTGGAATTGTGGGTTATGGTCCCACCACGTGGTTAAAAGTTGAAAGGTCGGTGACATCTTGCATGATCATGTAAGCAAGGCATGTCAGAGGGTAGTCTGTCGGTCATGTCGGCGACAAGATAGGTACCAAGGGCGAGGGACGAAGAGAACCATTTTCCTGCTCGTTGAACGAGGCGGACCAATAGGCAAAGTTCTCGTCCATCGGTGGCTACCGGAATGTCATCAACAAAAGTAACAGGGTCCTTCTGACTTAGTGGTACAACGAGGTGTTTACATAAGCAGGGATATATTACTGCTTATATTATATAGATCACAAGAAACGTTAAACCAACCAATGGAAAGGAGATTATGATTATCAGATTAAACATAACAATGGAAAGGAAAATGTGTTTAAACACATATTTCAAGGGTATATCCTTCCCAAGGACAAGCAGAGCAGGATATCCATGACAGGATATAATGTAGAAAACTCTTTAGGTAGGAGAGAGAAATTTCATGACATTACCCATACATCGGTGTTTGGATAATTGAGCAGGAAACATTTAGCATTGGGCTTCAAATGGTGTTGTTGAAAATCGGAGTACCATAGACATGCTTCGAGATAGCATTGACATGGTCTTCAAGCAAAGGTCAGACTCTGGATACACGAAGGATCCATCAGGAACATCTTGTAGAATAAGTCTTACAATTTCCTCATGGAAGAATGGATAACCTTGCTAAAAAGGAAACTTATAACAGTAGGTCCTCTGGCCAGGTGTGCTAGGCATGCCATCACCTTACTGGGTCATAAAAGACCAGTGTTATAACTCATTGGAAAAATGTTCCAACCATCATATCTGACCGAGATTCAGATCTGATCGGTGTTAGGATACCTCGGACTCAGGATGCCTGAGAAGAAAAGGTGCAAAACAAATTGACGAGACGACATTGTAAGATTCTCGGGAAATTTACTACAGTAGCGAGTTCCGAAACAAAAGCTCATCATTAAACCAACAAAGGGATAAGGTGGTAGCTAATGAACTCAGTGACAATTCATCGAGACTCCTAAAAGATGGGTTTCCACAATTATGTGAACAAGGAGATAACATTAGTCAGATCAAATGATATAATGATGTATGCTCGAGAAAAACATACACAGTTAAACATTGGTTGAAAGGTGCGCCCAACATATGGGTTGGGCTGCACGACCAATGTCAGAATGGTGATTCAACAATCAATAGTCTAAGAATGAACGGCCGACCATTAACTTCAAAGCAATTGGGTCGCTAGAAGTTTTGAAGTCGCACATCATAGTTCGATTGTCGGTTTTCCGGTTAGAAATAACATGGGGACCAAGGAATGAACAGAGATGGCGAGAAGTATTAATATATCAAGAATTCTTAAGAGGTGGTGAAATTTCTCACCACATTCTTGACAAAAAAGATGGTAATACTCCAAGGTAAAGAAGAATAAATGCTGGATAGCAAGGAACTCAAGGTATATCACAAAACACGAACAAGTTTGTGTTGCAGGGAAGGCGATAAAGTGGATGATGATAACACAAATCATTGAGGGCAAGGGTGGTATTTCTCATCATGAATTCGATCGATATCCTGGAAGAGCTTATAAGGTTGATGATGATCACGACACATTTGTCGAGAGATTTCATGAAGATGTAATCGGTCGGCGATGACATCAAGTTAAACGAATGATGAAGCGAAAGGTTATTGGAACCATGGGTACGACACAAACTTGAAATCAAGTTTTTTGTTTGAGGTGAAACGATAAGACAAGGAAGATCGACGTAAGCTTAGCCCATCGTCGAAATTGTGCTTCGGAAAGGACCAGGTAGCAGAGTTAAAATTTGGCACGATAATGATATAGACGAGTAGGCTCGGAATGACGTGATCGAGTTCAGACTCGTAAGTAATGAAGGTTACCAAGAGTTGTTGAATCGTAGTGCGGACTCAATTCAGTTGTCAGTGTCCTTGAGGGGTTCTAACAACTGAGAACCCGTTGGAAAAATGGAATCGACAAGAATATTAGTTGATGAAGAACTCATAAGAAGTTATGTATCCCGTGGTATCCTCGAGATACCAGGGGGTAATACTCGACGACAGATCAAAGTAGAGGTTGGACTGGGGTATTGCTCTGCAGAAGACAAGTGCTTAAACTTGCACGAGAAACGGTACCTAAAAGAGAACATGGTCGAAACCACGATTGCAAAAGGCCAGATCCCAGATATAATATGAACTTATACCAAGGGAGTAATTAATTTAAGAGAAGCTTTAATGATAAGATCTACATCGTGTCCATGGGCATGAACACAAAGTTCAAGGTCGACTCCCACTTCTTCAATGCATACCCTTACATTTACCTCCCTTTTCCGAAGTTTGTAAGTGTTGAAAAAAGTTATCTGACGGAAGCGTCAGCGCAGGGTATAAACCGTACATAAATTTCGAGGTCCACACAAATTAAGGAAGGCATAGGTTCAACCCGTCAGGGTATCGTGGAAACATATACCACAAGCTTTGAGAGTAAATATTACCAGCTCGAAAGCAGAGCATGGTTGGCAAAAGGAGAGGATACAAATTACCAAAGGCATTATGTATCGGAGAAAGAACTCACAAGGTGATTAATTATGAAGGACATTGTCGGATAATAATCCAACAGTGGATATGGTGATCCACAATGGAGCTGATGTGAGTATCGATACCCAATCAGAGGAAGAAAGAATGCAAATGCATCGTTTTATAGAACATCTGAATAATTCAACGTTTAAATAACAAAGGAATTATGATTTTCAAATCAAGGGATCAGGAACAAACGCTCTGATCAAGGACGGACAAGTTGAATAGACTTAGGGGTACAATCGATGGCAATCTGATTGGCCGAGGACTGGCTCACGTTTTAAATGACATCTGAGCTGGAAGGATGAGTTCTATGATCTGAGTGAGGATTGCGAGCATTCGCAACATATTGAGTCAATGGGCTCAAAATGATATTGACAAAGGTTGCCAATAAGATTACTATACTTATGGGATTAACCATAATGCAAGCAAGCAAGAATTTCAGGAGCAATAGGTTGCTCAGGATTTTTGGAAGACCGAATGGTATTTCGAAGAATTTTGTGAACTGCATGAATATCTGGGGATGAGCGGATACTCGATAAATGCGAGTAATTATCCATAGTGGTATGCATGTGGCAAAGAACTGCAAGGCAGTAGGCACAAAGTATTCTCGGGGTAGGCACAAGATCGACTGGGAATAAAAGTAAGCACGACAGGTCTAAATACTTATCCATAGGGATATTTCGGTGGTAGGGAATTGCAAAAGCAATGGCATAAGGTTTCGGGAGAACATCGGAGAGTATTGTTAGAATCTTCTGTTGAAGCAGTCGATCATCTGTAATGAAGGGGCTCTTCGGCAGGAAGTGGTAACAAGAACCTAGAGTTAGATTTTAGCAAAATCATTTAACCCGAGTAGGAGAGAGTCAGAATCCCAGAGTATAGACGAGGAATAAAAGATCCTAATACCACCCAATGGCGACGTGGGCCCGTAAGGCACACAGCCATGTTAGTAAAAGTTTTGTAATGTCTAGACTCAACTTCGGCCAAGGAGTGTGAAAGGGGAATTCCTACAGGCAGTCCGCTCTAATACCAACTTGTGGCGCCCCCGGTTTGACCGTACACTAATCATACACGCAAACATGTACGATCAAGATTAGGGACTCACGGGAAGATATCACAACACAACTCTACAAATAAAATAAGTCATACAAGCATCATATTACAAGCCAGGGGCCTCGAAGGCTCGAATACAAGAGCTCGATCATAGACGAGTCAGCGGAAGCAACAATATCTGAGTACAGACATAAGTTAAACAAGTTTGCCTTAAGAAGGCTAGCACAAACTGGGATACAGATCGAAAGAGGCGCAGGCCTCCTGCCTGGGATCCTCCTAAACTATTCCTGGTCGTCGTCAGCGGGCAGCACGTAGTAGTAGGCACCTCTGGTGTAGTAGGAGCCGTCGTCGAAGGTGGCGTCTGGCTCCTGGGCTCCAACATCTGGTTGCGACAAGCAGGTAGAAGGGATAGGGGGAAAAGAGGGAGAAAGCAACCATGAGTACTCATCCAAAGTACTCGCAAGCAAGGAGCTACACTACATATGTATGTATTGGTATCAACTGGAATAAGGCTGTCATATGTGGACTGAACTGCAGAATGCCGAAATAAGAGGGGGATAGCTAGTCCTTTCGAAGACTACGCTTCTGGTAGCCTCCGTCTTGCAGCATGTAGAAGAGAGTAGACTAAAGTCCTCCAAGTATCATCACGTAGCATAATCCTAACCGATGATCCTCCCCTCGTCGCCCTGTGAGAGAGCGATCACCGGTTGTATCTGGCACTTGGAAGGGTGTGTTTTATTAAGTATTCGGTTCTAGTTGTCATAAGGTCAAGGTACAACTCCAAGTCGTCCTGTTACCGAAGATCACGGCTATTCGAATAGATTAACTTCCCTACAGGGGTGCACCACATAACCCAACACGCTCGATCCCATTTGGCCGGACACACTTTTCTGGGTCATGCCCGGCCTCGGAAGATCAACACGTCGCAGCCCCACCTAGACCAACAGAGAGGTCAGCACGCTAGTCTAAACCTAAGCGCCCAGGGGTCTGGGCCCATCGCCCTTACCACACCTGCACGTTCCGTGGGTGGCCGGAAGCAGACCTAGCCTAGTAGGCGTTCCAGTCCAATCCAGCGCGCGCCGCTCCGTTGCTGATGTCACGAAGGCTTCGGCTGATACCACGACGTCGAGTGCGTATAGGCCAGTAGCCAGACTCAGATCAAAAACCAAGATCTCGTTAAACGTGTTAAGTATCTACGAACGCCGACTAGGGCCAGACCCACCTCTCTCCTAGGTGGTCTCAACCTGCCCTGCCGCTCCGCCTCAAAGTAACACTCGGGGGCCGTCGGGAACCCAGGCCCACCTCTACCGGGATGGAGCCACCTTCCCCTTCAGCCCCCAACTCCGAACAGTACCACAGGTAATGTAACTGTGTAAAGTATATAGTATATGCCTGTGATCACCTCCCGAAGTGATCACGGCCCAGTAGTATAGCATGGCAGATGGACATGAGTGTAGGGCCACTGATGGAACACTAGCATCCTATACTAAGCAGTAGGATAGCAGGTAATGGTAACAACAGTAGTAACAAGGACAGGCTATGCATCATGATAGGAATAACGGAAAGTAGTAACATGCTACACTAGTCTAATGCAAGCAGTATAGAGAAGAGTAGGCGATATCTGGTGATCAAAGGGGGGGCTTGCCTGGTTGCTCTGGCAAGAGAGAGTGGTCGTCAACACCGTAGTCGTACTGGGTAGTAGCGGCGTCGGTCTCGGTGTCTAGCGAGAGAAGAGGGGGAAGAAACAATAAATATAATGCAAACAAATGCATGAAGATGCATGACATGACAAAGCGCGATGCTAGGTGTGCCCTAACGCGGTACGAGGTGGTACCGGTGAAGGGGGGAAACATCCGGGAAATTATCCCCGGTGTTTCGCGTTTTCGGACAGACGAACCGGAGGGGGAAAGTTGCGTGTTCGCTATGCTAGGGATGCATGGCGTATGAACGGGCTGCGTATCCGGATTCGTCTCGTCGTTCTGAGCAACTTTCATGTAGAAAGTATTTTCATCCGAGCTACGGTTTATTTTATATTAATTTTAAAAGATTTAAATCATTTTTAGGATTAATTTAAATATTTTAATTCAACATTATCCAGAACAGTGATTGATGACGCAGGCATGACATCAGAGTGATGTCAGCAGGTCAACTGGTCGGTTGACCAGTCAAACAGACAGGTGGGTCCAGTGGGACCCACATGTCATTGTCTATTAACTAATTAACCAGGTTAATTAGTTTAGTTAACAGATTAGTTATGTTAATTAACAGTAGTTAATTAGTTTAATTAGTTATTAGGTTAATTAAACACAATTAATTTTTTAATTAATTAATAATTTTATTTATTATTATTATTATTCTTTTTTATATAAAACGTTCTGGGGGATGGGGCCCCTTGTCTAGGCCCCGGGGGGCCTTAGCGGGTTAGCGGGCAGGAGGGCGACGGGCGCCGGGGCGAGCGCTCACCCGCACGGAGTGCGGCGAGGCGAGGCTAGTGGCCAAGGCGGCCGCGGTGGCCGGCCGACGTGGGGAGACAGAGTGCGGGGTCGGCGACGAGCGAGCTCACGGGCGGCAGAGGAGCAGCAGCATGGGAACCGTGGTGCGGCGGCGCACTAGCAGCAGGGGGACGCGCACAGCGGCAACGCAGCAGCGCAGCAACACAGCGATGGGGCATGGGCGCGCACCATCGAGCCGTGGCGCGGGCGCGGTGAGCGCGTCAAGGGAGAGCCGGGGGTGGCCATGTGCGCGAGCAGCGGTGGCGCGGGGCGAGTGCACGCGGGCAGGCGGTGAGCCCGGGCGCGGCGAGGCTGTGCCGTGGTCTAGGTGCAGCGGCACACGCGCGCGCATGTGTGCAGGGGCGGCGTGCGGTGAGGCACGGTGGGCACGGCCAGGGTGCACGTGAGGGGGGGTTGCGTGCGTGCGGATTCGGACGGGAAGAAACGAGCCGAGTGGCGAAACGGCGCGGGCGCGCGGTGACCGTACAGGGCGGAGGGAGTTCGAGGAGAGGGGGAGCTCACGGGCGATGCAGGGGTTCAGGGGGGGGGTCGGCGTGGCTCGAGGTCGGCCGGCGAGGAGGAGATGAGGAGGCAAGGCGACGGCGTTGAGGTGGCGACGGCGTAGGGCGACGGGGCACGGCCTCGAGGTGATGGGGTCGACGTGGTTCCGGCGAGGAGGGGAACTCCGAACGGCGACGGTTGGCGAAGAGGCGCCGGCGCCCGATCCAGATCGGGATTGGGAGGAGATGAGGGAGAGAGGGGAACATGGGGGGAGGAGTGGGGTAGTGGGCTAGGGTTTCGGTGTCCCCAGGGGGTTAGTAGGTGAGGTGGGGGTGGGCCGGTCCAACCAGGCCGACTGGAGTGGCCAGCTGGGCTGAGGCCCAGCACGCGGGGGGAGGGGGGGGGTTCCCTTTTCCTTTTTTTACAGTCTTACTTTGCTTTTCTTTTATTTATTCTTTTAGTTCTTATTTGTTTTATTTTAGTTTCCAAAAATACAAAAGTGGCACCTAAAATAGTGTTACAATTTATGCCACTGCCACAAACCGTTTAGCACTGAAATAAAAATAGTTTTAAATAGTTTATTATTTTAAAGCATTTGAATAATTGTTTTATCACTATTTATTTACTATAGTGCATTTAAACGCTTTATAAAAGTGTGGTTTCTCCACCAATATTACATATGATTTATTTGTCACATTTAGAACATTTTAGTTTTGACATTTGAAAAGCTTTTGTTATTTGTCTTTATTTTAGTTTTTGAACCATCGGGAGATTAAGTACAGTGATAGCGGTGACATGGCATCATTAGGAGAGGGTTACTGTAGCTTAATTATCCGGGCGTCACATGGCAGCTCCTCCCGCGGTAATTTTTGCACAGTAAATCCTCAAATATTCCTGAAAAAATCATATTAAATTGGCATGTCATTCTGAGGACTTTTATTTTTGGGATATTTTTATATTGCATGGATAAGTCAGGAAACAGACAGAAAATACTATTTTTACTTTATTTAATATAAATAACAGAAAGTAAAAGTGGGGTATAGAAGTTTGTGCTTCTAGTTTCATCCATCTCATGCTCATCAAAAAGAATCCACTAACAAGGTTGATCAAGTCTTGTTAACAAACTCATTCCGATAATCATGAAACTAGAGAAATTTCGAATAGCACTAAGTTACCTCAACGGGGATATGCACATCCCCAATAATAAGAATATCATATTTCTTCTTGACGGTAGGAATAGGAAATTCAAAACCTCCAAATATAATCAATGGAAATTTTCCAATAGAGTTGATACTATGAACTTGAGGTTGTTTCCTAGGAAAGTGTACCGTATGCTCATTACCATTAACATGAAAAGTGACATTGCCTTTGTTGCAATCAATAACAGCCCCTGCAGTATTAAGAAAAGGTCTTCCAAGAATAATAGACATACTATCATCCTCGGGAATATCAAGAATAACAAAGTCCGTTAAAATAGTAACGTTTGCAACCACAACAGGCACATCCTCACAGATACCGACAGGTCTAGCAGTTGATTTACCAGCCATTTGCAAAGATATTTTAGTAGGTGTCAGCTTATTCAAGTCAAGTCTACGATATAAAGAGAGAGGCATAACACTAACACCGGCTCCAAGATCACATAAAGCAGTTTTAATATAATTTCTTTTAATGGAGCAAGGTATAGTAGGTACTCCGGGATCTCCAAGTTTCTTTGGTATTCCACCCTTAAATGTATAATTAGCAAGCATGGTGGAAATCTCAGTTTCCGGTATCTTTCTTTTATTAGTAATGATATCCTTCACATATTTAGCATAAGGATTTGTTTTGAGCACATCAGTTAATCTCATACGCAAAAAGATAGGCCTAATCATTTCAGCAAAGCGCTCAAAATCCTCGTCATCCTTTTTCTTGGATGGTTTCGGAGGAAAAGGCATGGGTTTCTGAACCCAAGGTTCCCTTTCTTTACTATGTTTCCTAGCAACAAAGTCTCTTTTATCATAACGTTGATTCTTTGATTGTGGGTTATCAAGATCAACATCAGGTTCAATTTCTACATCATTATCATTACTAGGTTGAGTATCGTCATGAACATCATCATTAATATTTTTACATGGTTCATGTTCATTACCAGATTGTGTTTCAGCATCAGATATAGAAATATCATTTGTATTATCAGGTGGTTCAGCAATAGGTTCACTAGAAGTTTGCACAGTTCTATCATTTTTCTTTTTCTTCTTTTTAGAAGAACTAGGAACATCAATATTATTTCTTTGAGAATCTTGCTCGATTCTCTTAGGGTGGCCTTCAGGATAAAAAGGTTCCTAAGTCATTCTACCAGTTCTAGTAGCCACTCTAACGGCATAATCATTTTTCTTACTATTCATTTCATCAAGCACTTCTTTTTGAGCCTTAAGTACTTGTTCTACTTGAGTGGTAACCATAGAAGCATGTTTGCTAATAAGTTTAAGTTCACCTTTAATATCAGCCATATAATCACCCAAGCGTCTAATCATATAAGGATTTTCTTTTAATTGTCTACCAAAATAAGCATTGAAGTCGTCTTGCTTAAACATAAAGTTATCAAACTCATCCAAGCACTGACTAGCAATTTTAGTAGGAGGGATCTCAGCTTTATCATATCTATAGAGAGAATTTACCTTTACTACCTGTGTTGGGATATCGGGATCAGGAGGTTCTTCAGTAAATAAAGAATTGAGATCATAAGTTTCTTCAACAGGCGGTGAACTAAGACCATGTATTTCTTCAATAGAAGGTAAATTCTTAACATCTTCAGCTTTAATACCTTTTTCTTTCATAGATTTCTTTGCCTCTTGCATATCCTTGGGACTGAGAAATAAAACACTTCTCTTCTTCGGAGTTGGTTTAAGAATAGGTTCAGTAATTGGAGCAGGAGATGGCTCAGGAGGTGCCCAATTATTTTCATTTGTCAACATATTATTCAATAGAATTTCAGCTTCATCCGGTGTTCTTTCCCTGAAAAGAGAACCAACACAACTATCCAGGTAATCTCTGGAAGCATCGGTTAGTCCATTATAAAAGATATCAAGTATTTCAGGTTTCTTAAGAGGATGATCAAGCAAAGCATTAAGTAACTTGAGAAGCCTCCCCCAAGCTTGTGGGAGACTCTCTTCTTTAATTTGCACGAAGTTGTATATTTCCCTCAAAGCAGCTTGTTTCTTATGAGCAGGGAAATATTTAGCAGAGAAGTAATAAATCATATCCTGGGGACTACGCACACAGCCAGGATCAAGAGAATTAAACCATATCTTAGCATCACCCTTTAATGATAACGGAAATATTTTGAGTATATAAAGGTAACGCGATCTCTCATCCTTAGTGAACATGGCAGCTATATCATTTAACTTAGTAAGATGTGCCACAACAGTTTCAGATTCATAGCCATAAAATGGATCAGATTCTACCAAAGTAATTATATCAGGATCAACAGAGAATTCATAATCCTCAGGAATAACAGGCATATTTTCATCATCACTATCATCATCGTATTCAGATTCAACAATTTCTTTTTCTCTAGCCCTAGCAATTTGTTCATCAAGAAATTCACTAAGGGGCACAGTAGTATCAGGCATAGAAGCAGTTTCATCATAAGTATCATGCATAGCAGAAGTGGCATCATCAATAACATGCGACATATCAGAACGAATAGCAGAAGCAGGTGTAGGTGTCGCTAGCTTACTCATAACAGAAGGTGAATCAAGTGCAGAGCTAGATGGCAGTTCCTTACCTCCCCTCGTAGTTGAGGGATAGATCTTGGTTTTTGGATCTCTCAAGTTCTTCATAGTGATAAGCAGATATAAATCCCAAGTGACTCAAAGAATAGAGCTATGCTCCCCGGCAACGGCGCCAGAAATTAGTCTTGATAACCCACAAGTATAGGGGATTGCAACAGCTTTCGAGGGTAGAGTATTCAACCCAAATTTATTGATTCGACACAAGGGGAGCCAAAGAATATTCTCAAGTATTAGCAGCTGAGTTGTCAATTCAACCACACCTGGAAACTTAGTATCTGCAGCAAAGCGTTTAGTAGCAAAGTAATATGATAGTGGTGGTAACAACAACAAAAGTAAAGACAACAAAAGTAAAGTTTTTGGTATTTTGTAGTGATTGTAACAGTAGCAGTGGGAAAGTAAATAAGCGAGAACCATTATATGGAAAACTCGTAGGCACCGGATCAGTGATGGATAATTATGCCGGATGCGGTTCATCATGTAACAGTCATAACATAGGGTGACACAGAACTAGCTCCAATTCATCAATGTAATGTAGGCATGTATTCCGTATATAGTCATACGTGCTTATGGAAAAGAACTTGCATGACATCTTTTGTCCTACCCTCCCGTGGCAGCGGGGTCCTATTGGAAACTAAGGGATATTAAGACCTCCTTTTAATAGAGAACCGGAACAAAGCATTAGCACATAGTGAATACATGAACTCCTCGAACTATGGTCATCACCGGGAGTGGTCCCGATTATTGTCACTTCGGGGTTGCCGGATCATAACACATAGTAGGTGACTATAGACTTGCAAGATAGGATCAAGAACTCACATATATTCATGAAAACATAATAGGTTCAGATCTGAAATCATGACACTCGGGCCCTAGTGACAAGCATTAAGCATAGCAAAGTCATAGCAACATCAATCTCAGAACATAATGGATACTAGGGATCAAACCCTAACAAAACTAACTCGATTACATGATAAATCTCATCCAACCCATCACCGTCCAGCAAGCCTACGATGCAATTACTCACGCACGGCGGTGAGCATCATGAAATTGGTGATGGAGGATGGTTGATGGTGACGACGGCGACGAATCCCCCTCTCCAGAGCCCCGAACAGACTCCAGATCAGCCCTCCCGAGAGGTTTTAGGGCTTGGCGGCGGCTCCGTATCATAAAACGTGATGATTTCTTCTCTCCGATTTTTTTCTCTCCTAAAGCAAATATATAGAGTTGGAGTTGGCGTCGGAGGGCATCCAGGGGACCCACGAGGTAGGGCGGCGCGCCCTAGGGGGGGGGCCCACCCTCGTGATAAGGGTGTGGCCCCCTGGTCTTCATCTTTGGCAAGGATTTATTATTATTATTTCTAAGATGTTCCGTGGAGTTTCAGGTCATTCCGAGAATATTTGTTTTCTGCACATAAAACAACACCATGGCAATTCTGCTGAAAATAGCGCCAGTCCGGGTTAGTTCCATTCAAATCATACAAGTTAGAGTCCAAAACAAGGGCAAAAGTGTTTGGAAAAGTAGATATGACGGAGACGTATCAACATGCTATGTGCGCGCCACTACTACGACACGTGCGCGCCTCTACTACGACACGTGCGCGCCTCTACTATGACACGTGCGCGCCTCTACATCGACCAGTATGTACGTACACGTTCGTGACCAGAATGACAACGCTACGTACGCTTCGACCAGGTGGGTCCCGACTGTCAGGCACTTCCTTGCGTGTGAAGATGTAGCTGGTGGGTCCCAACATTCAGGGGGGCGAAATACGGTGGCCCGTCCGGTGGGTCCCCGCTATCTGGTGGAGGAATAATTATTTTGCACGTAATAAGGAGGCACTTCCTTGCTGCGGCCGTGGACCCAGCTGTTAGCCTCTCCACATACAGTCCACATCCGATGGAAGCCGTTCCTTGACCATGTTGACCACGCCGCGCCGAGAGCACCAGGGCGGTGGACGACGACGAGGCCTAGGAAGGGGACGACATGGAGCCGGGGAAGATGCGGCAGTGGATGCCCAGGCGTAGAGGAGTATGAGGGCACTAGTTCGCTGCGATGTGAGGCTGCCGTCGCCGTAGAGTAACAGGGGGTGTGGGTGTGTAGAGGGATGGCCTGGCCAGCGGTGGGAGTAGTAGGGTGCGGTGAGGCCTCCGCCGCATCACAGCTGGCCACGGGAGGCAGGAGCATGAGGCACGACCGGCGCTGGTTTGGGCGGCTGGAGCAAGAAGACCAGAGGTTGAAGAAGCACTACGACTGTTGGATGGACATCGTACGGTCACTGGAGCTAGAATCGTGCATATTGACTAAGTTGACAAAGCCCTCCGTCCCCGTCAACTTACTAGGCCCACAAGTCAGCCTGCCACTATACTGGGTCCCAGCTAACAGGGGGAGTATTCATTTTTTTGTGCGTAATAAGGAGGCACGGTCCGAGCTGTCAGCGGCGGTAACGTTTTTTTTGCGAAATACAAAGGCCCTTTCAGTGGGTCCCTGATGTCAGGTGGAGGAATCATTATTTTGCGCGTAATAAGGAGGCATTTCCTTGCGTGCGGCTGTGGACCCAACTGTCGGCCTCTCCATGTACAGTCCACTTCAGATGCATGTCGGTCGTTGAGCACGTTGACCAGGCCGCGCCGAGAGCACCAGGGCGGTGGACGACGGCGAGGCCTAGGAAGGGAACGACACGGAGGCAGGGAAGACTCGGCAGTTGTTTCCCACGCGGAGGGGAGTATGACTGTACGAGGGTTTACTGGTTCGTCTGCCATCGCCGGAGAATAACAGCAGGTGTGGGTGAGTAGAGGGGTGGCTATGCCAGCGATGGGAGTACGGTGGGGTGGTGAGGCCTGCGCGGCAGCACAGCCGGCCGCGGGGAGGAGGGAGTAGGCAGTCCCGCCGGCGCTTGTTTGACCGGCTGGAGCAGGAAGAGCAGAGATTGAAGAAGCACGACAGCCGTTGGATGGACATCCAACAGTCACTGCTTGTGTGTCAACCTTTTTTTAGGAAAGCCTCAAATCTGTGGAAAACAGCATACAACCCATCTGCCATTATTTCTAATAATTTTCAGCCCATTTTGCTAATTCTTAAGGTTTTTTGGAGCCCATATTCTTTTTGTTAGCATTACAGCCCAAATTGTGGCCACGGTTAAAAAATTACACGAAATTTTGCATATTTCCGTGCGGTCCGAACTGTTTTTAATCCCAAAATTTTGACTCACATTCAAACTAATTTTAAAAATAAATGTATATCAATATAAAATCCAACAAATTCTCCATGCATAAAAATTAATGTAATTTAAAATCTTGAAATGAAAAAAGATATTTGAAACTAATTGCCAGTTTGATGTGTTTTAAAAATGCACAACCCATTTCTCAATTCTGATGGACCATTTTCTTGGCCATCCGAATGAAAGCTCTCCTCGTCTTGAAAGATTTGCAGCCCAACAGGCCTGATAAAGCGACTTACTTGGCAAATCAGAAAAAACAAACTGGGATGTGGCCGTGGACCCAGCTGTCAGCCTCTCCATGTACAGTACTCTTCCGATGGAAGTCGTTCCTTGACCACGCCGCGCGGAGAGCACCATGGCGGTGGACGACGGTGAGGCCTAGGAAGGGGATGACGCGGCAGTGGAAGCCCGTGCGGAGAGGAGTACGAGGGTTCACTGGTTCGGCTGCGGTGTGAGGCTGCCGTCGCCGTAGGGCCTGGCCAGCGGTGGGAATAGTAGGGGGCGGTGAGGCCTCCGCGGCAGCACAGCCAGCCACGAGAGGCAGGAGCATGCGACCCCGTAAACTTTGTTGGCCCACAAGTCATCCTCCCACTATGGTGGGTCCCAACTAGCAGGGGGGTATTCATTTTTTGTGCGTAATAAGGAGGCACTTCCTTGCGTGCGAAGATATAGCTGGTGGGTCCGACATGTCAGCGGGGGGAACATTTTTTCGTGAAATTCAGAGGCCCTTCCGGTGGGTCCCAGCTGTCAGGTGGAGGAATCATTATTTTGCGCGTACAGTCCACGGCCGATGGATGTCGTTCATTGACCAAGTTGACCAGGCCACGCCGAGAGCACCATGGCAGTGGACGACGGCAAGGCCTAGGAAGGGAACGACACGGAGCCGGGGAAGACTCGGCAATGGTTGCCCACGCGATGGGGAGTACGAGGGTTTACTGGTCCGGCTACCGTCGCCGGAAAATAACAGGAGGTGTGGGTGAGTAGAGGAATGGCCTGGCCAGCAATGAAGTAGGGTGGGGCGGCGCGGCCTGTGCGGCAGCACAGCCGGCCACGGGAGACGGGAGCAGGCAGTCCCACCGGAGCTGGTTTGGGCGGCTGGAGCAAGAAGATCAGATATTGAAGAAGCAGCATGGCCATTGAATTAACATCCAACGGTCACTGCTGCTAGAATCGTTTGTGGACTAAGTTGACAAAGCCAAAGTACACGTCAACCTAGTAGACCCACAAGTCAGCCTCCAAATCTGTCCCAAACAGCATACAACCCGAAATTTCTAGCCAGATTCAAATTAATTTTAAATCTAAATATACCGTAATTTAAATTCAATGAAATTTTACCCGCACAAAAACAATGAAATTTAAAATATCAAAATCCGAAAGAAAACAGTATTTTGGAATTAATTGTTTGTTTGCTGTATTTTTTCATTTTATAGCCCATTTATTATTACTTATAGCCCATTTCTTATTACTTATAGCCCATTTTCTAGGCAAAATGCATCCCTCCTCGTCTTGAAAGATTTCCGGCCCTACAGGGCGTAGAAAAGCAAGTAGGCCTACGTTGGTTATTCTGCAAAAAACAAAATAGCTGGCTAGCAATTTTCAGAAAGGAAAAAAACAAACTGGGCTGGCCATGTGCTAAACATATGAAATAAAAGCCTAGGCTAGACAGGCCACGGGTCCCGCGCAACCCAGTTGATACCCTTCTCCGTCCCGAAAAAACAAAATTACTGCGCGCGCTGCTGGGTCCCTACCGTCATCCTCACCATGTACAGTCATCTCCTTATTCCTCTCGGTTGTTGACCATGTTGACAACACCGGAGGGCGGCGCCACGGCGAGCGAACCAAGGCGGAGGATGATGGTGAGGCCTCGGACGGGAACGAACAGGAGACGGGGCAGATCACAGCCAGCCGTGGGAGGCGGGAGCAGGCGGTCCCGCCGGCGCTGGTTTGGCTTTGGCGGCTCGAGGAAGAAGAGACTGAAGAAACGCGACAGACGTTGAATGTCAATCCAACGGTCAAGGTTGGCACAATCATTTTGTTGACTAAGCGGACACCAAGTAGCATACTTTTTTATATATAGGAAGAAAACTGCGAGGAAAATGCATTCGTCTGCCGTCGTCCTCACAGGGAACGTTCGCCACATAAGTGACTAGCACCCTTGGTTTTCAACCGAGAGGTCTTGGGTTCAAGTCCCAGGAACTCTCAATTTTGTCCTCCTTCCTTCCTCGCAAAAAAGGGAAAGAAAATCAAAGACTTGGGAAGGCGTACAGAACAAGCTAGTGTACCAGTAATGAGACGTTGCCGAGTTTTAGGAAAAAGAAAGACGTGCTCCTGTAGCTGGTTCGAATCCAAACCTAGACTATGACTATATATGGTGCTATGCTACTCTGCAAGTAATGAAACTGACATATCCAACGTTCGCTTCTCCTCTTCTCTACTTACTCTGCCTAGCATCAGAAGCTCTGGCCGTAGCAACCATGTCCGCTGGCTTCTCGTCCACCTACTCTTCAGCAGGCAACAACCAGATATGCGCCAAGTTGCAACCCGTACCATCGCCTGTGGGTCTCATCACACCCTCGCCGGCACGCGCACCGCAGCCGATTGCTCATCGCAACCCGCTGCCGTTGGTGTGGTGCCACTGCTGCAAATCACGCAGAGTCATCCATCGCGTCTCAACCACAATCCGCAACCCTGGCCAAGTCTTCTAGAAATGCCTGAATCATGGGGTAATAATATGTTTATGTGTTGTTCTGCTGCTTTCAGTTGCTGATTTTTTTAATAGTTTGGTTGATGATCTACCAATTTGATTTGTGCAGAAAAGGGAAGATTCGCGTGATTTGTATTTATAGGAAGTTGCTGATGTGGGGGAATGCAACTACGCTGATTATTTGGTTAGCCGAGGAATCCCAATACCAGCAGGTTGGGGTGTTGGACAAGTAACTGAAGGAACGACAGAAGAGGAAGATGCAGAACAGAAGCTTAAAGATGCAGTTCCTTTGATCATGGCCAAGCAACAGCTGCTGAACGGCCTTGAAAGCAATGAGGAGATGAAAGAGCTTGTGAAGATAATGGGAAAAATCGATGTGCTCTGTAGGATGATTGTCTCTTTATTTGCACTTTGCTGAAACTAGTAATAAATGAAACCTATGTAGCAGGCTGGGCGTAGTGTTGTGAACATATAATGATTTCTATTAATGGAAATCAGGGGGTATCCCCTTTTGCTCATATAAATAAATAAATAGCAGAGGCCCTGTCGGGTCAGCTTTGTTCTCATTCGAAGACGTCGAGCAAATTGCAGTCCAACAACAAACTATGTCATCAAATTCAAGTTTCATGGCCAAATATGAGTACAACTAAACAACAATGTCATCATGTTTTAGTTGTCATACAATCACCAAACACAAATCAGCATACATAACAAGTGATGTTCTCACATCAAAATACTAAACAACATGTTCATCAGGTTTCAGTTGTCATAGTAAACACAATTTCACATAGTAGATAAAAAAACGTCTTCTCACAGGCAAATATGACAAAAGCAATGTAATCATCATCCGCAGCAGCAGCGTGAACATCTTCGCCATGTGTATCAGTCTGAATCATAATTCCCCACGGTGTCATCTTCTTCTTCGTCCTCAACGTCCTCGAACGTTGGCTTCTTCTTGATCAACTCTTGTATGTCCACAGCACGACAGGCAATCTTTTCGCCGGCGTCATTGACGTGATGGTTCTCAAAGATATTAGGAACATCTGTGTTATCTTGTACATCAGGAGCAGTGTAAGCATCATCTTGTTGTGCAACTTCATTAAACGAATTCCTCTGCTCAAACCCATGCAATACTGTCCAGTCATCGCTACGTGCAAATGTGTCTTCCAAGAAAAATATCTGTGTTGCTTGATTTGCCAAAATAAAAGGCTCATTGGTCTGGTACGCCGCCTTGACATTGATGGATTTGAAATAATCATCAGCTCTGGGTTTTGCGATCCTGGAAAACAGGTTATACCAACGACAGCACAACAGAACCACACACCGATGATCCTCGAAACTGGAGATATACCGCAACTGAATAATGTCTGTTATGTTAGCATACATTTCAGTTGTCTCTTTGTCATATGTATCCGTACTCATGATGGCACTATTTTGTGTCTTCCTACCTTCGTCTCGTGCAAGGGTGTTGTAGCGCACATCTCCAACAACGCAAGATTCATAATGTCTTACCCGAGTATTAGGACCCATTGCTAGTGAGTAAAGGGCATCATCAACTGCCTGCCCATCCTCCCGCATCTTCTTAACCTATGGTTAGAAAATAGACAAGCTGATCATCTTATGTACTCAATATATTAAAAAAACAGACAGTGCACTTCAAAAGCTTACATGGTTCTTGAACCATATCGCAAATCTTTCCATAACCATTTTGTCAATGTTTCTTGGATTTTGCGGCAGTAACTCCTCTTTGTAGATGCTGCAAAACATAGTGATCACGTCAAACATCTAAATATATAAGAATGTGCTGCAAGTTTAGTAGATTACGATGTATAAGCTGCAATACTGCACTTACTTGATATAAGGTAGTATCTCAGGATAGAAACACATACCAAACCATTTTGTCCAAATCTTTAGGTTTGTCCTCTTGTCGACTCTTCCCTGTAACTCGAACAGAATAATCGAAAACATTGAGCCCGGGATTGTCTTCACCCACCTCTTTGCTAAGCTGATCAGCTATTTCAATTTATTTTGAGCAGAACGTCAACGCTTCTGTAGCAATGCAGGCCTCTGCAATGGAACCCTCGGGTCTAGCTCTGTTCCTAACATAGCCCTTGAAAGTGCCTAGCCGCCTTTTAATAGGGTACATCCAGCCATACTGTACTGGACCTCTAAGTAGTGCCTCATCAGGTAGATGAACAGCCAAATGCACCATCACATCAAAGAGGATATATCTTCTCAAGGTCGCATAGGATAGTTGGTATCTTGTCTCTAAGACGCTCCAAAGCATCTATCCCGATATTCCTATTGCAGAGTTCCCTGAAGAATTGTCCCAACTCTGCAACTGCTCTGTATAAGTCAGGGCATCCCAATCCTCTAAGGATAACAGGTAAAACCCTTTGAAGTAGAACGTGGCAGTCATGAGTTTTCAACCCTGGTACCTTGTTTCCATCTGCACTGACTCTTCTTTCAGGGTTGGAAGCAAATCCATGTGGGAATCTCACACGTGACAGGACCTCGCAGAATTCTTTTCTTTTTACCTTGTCCAAGACGTACACAGCTGGTGCCATATCCCATGGTTTATCTTCATCTTGCACCTGCATATCCTTTCTGATACCCAGGTGTGTCAAATCAATCCTAGATTTTAAGGTATCTTTCGTCTTGCCTTCAATATTAAGAAGTGTGCCGATAATGCTGTCACATATATTTTTCTCGATGTGCATCACATCAAGATTATGCCTTTGATCCAAATCTTTCCAATACTCCAAGTCCCACAAAGTGGACCTGCGGGTAAACAACAATCTCTCTTCTACCCTACCACGCTTCCTTTTCCCGCTACCATTACCAGGATGGTTTCCTGGTGTAATATGCCTGAGCTTCTCTAATTCCACTTGCAACTCATCGGCGGTGAGCCTCTTTGGCGCATCACGGTTTTCATGCTTTGCATTGAACACATGTCCTCGATATTTTCTAGGATGTGGCTTGTTCTTGGCAAGGAAACGGCGGTGTCCAATGTAACAGATCTTGCTAAGTATTGCGTATGACAGCGGATTCCTGTCACAGCGAACACATGCATGGTAACCATGCGTCGTTCGCCCTGACATAGTGCCCAAAGCCGGATAATCATGGATGCACCAAATTATAACAGCACGCAGAAAGAAATCGGCTGGTGGGCTGCTATATAGGTCTCGGGTGAGAACACCCTTCCCTAGCTGTTAAAGTTCCTCCACAAGAGGCTCCATGAACAAATCAAAATCCTTTCCAGGACTTTTTGGACCTGGGATGAGCAAGGCCATCATGTAGTTTGATTCTTTGGTGCAGACATTTGGAGGCATGTTGCAAGGCATAACAAGCACTGGCCACATGCTATATGTGGCGCTCTGGTGGCCAAATGGGTTAAATCCATTTGAAGCTAAGCCAAGTCTAATGTTTCTCGGGTCTGCAACAAACTCTTTGTGTTTATCATTGAAGCTTTTCCACTCACTACCATGAGATGGATGGCTCATTACATTCTGATCTCTGTACTCCAGGTTCCTAGAATGCCACAGTACATCCTCTCTTGTTTCAACATCATGAAACAACCTATGCAATCTTGGTGTAATTGGAAAATGTCTCAGAACATTATGAGGAATCCTCTTCACAGCATCGCCATCTTTCCATCTTGATGATTTGCATTTCGGGCATTCACTTAAGTTGGCATAATCCTTCCGGAATAGAACACAATTATTCTTACAAACATGGATCATATCATATCCAATTCCAACTGCACGAAGGAAATTCTTCATTTTACTGTAGGTGTGTGGCAGCTCAGACGCATCTGGGAAAGATTCGCGGAAAGCAGCCAACATCGCATCGAATGATTTGTTGGTCATCCGCTCAGATGTCTTCACCTGAAGAAAGGTGACCATAGCTGAGAATACTGACAGCTTATTTCCTGGGGTGATAGCAACGTTGCATTGTTCCAGCATGCGGGCCCACCATTTTTCTTCTACAGGTGAAAGTTCACAGAATGCACGAGCATTTTGTAGCATTGTTTCAATGTTGGTCAAACTCACTGGCTCTGCCACCACCACCTCCTCCTCCTCTTCCACCTGAGCATCAGGCAGATCAAGATGGTGATCTGCTGCTTCCACGTAGTCAATAACATTGATGTTCACAACTTCACCATGATGAACCCACCTAGTATATGTGACCGACATCCCATACAAGTGTATATGATTTTGCACAGTTGAGTAGGGTCTTGTAACTGAATTCATACAACTGCTACACGGGCAGAGCACATCTGATTTCGGACCACCATACTCAGCTCTGATAAAGTTCATGAAGTTTTCAACCCCCTCGACATATGCAATGGAGAATCTTCGAGCAGAAGTTATCCAAGTCCTGTCCATCTGTTAGATATACAAATTAGTTCTTCTACTAGATATTACAGGAAAAACATATATGCTTTTTTATGAAGTCCAGAAAAAAAAACCTAGGTCGATGTCTAAAGCTATGGCAAGATATTTGGACGAGCAGATGTAAGTAACGAAATATATGTAAAGCTAATTCAGCAAACATATTTGAGTGCCAAATTATGGCAGGCTATTTCAGCAGTCAATGAGGCCGAGCACACAACCATCAAACTATCGAAGGCCATCGCAGCAACAAAGATTGAGTATAAAACGGTGTAGAGCTATTTCAGCTAACAGATTGGCTACTAGACCATGGAAATCTACGTCACAATAAATAGAAAAACATATATGCTTTTTTATGAAGTCCAGAAAAAAAATACCTAGGTCGATGTCTAAAGCTATGGCAAGATATTTGGACGAGCAGATCTAAGTAACGAAATATATGTAAAGCTAATTCAGCAAACAGATTTGAGTGCCAAATTATGGCAGGCTGTTTCAGCAGTCAATGAGGCCGAGCACACAGCCATCGAACTATCGAAGGCCATCGCAGCAACAAAGATCGAGTATAAAACGGTGTAGAGCTATTTCAGCTAACAGATTGGCTACTAGACCATGGCAATCTACGTCACAATAAATATATGGCAGGATATTTTAGCAACTAATCGGCCTTGGCATGCCATCTCAGCTAAGCAGATTGAGTGCAGAACAGGGCAAGGAAGCTTCTTAAGCAGAGCATATTGACAGTAAACTACTTCGGCAAACAGTGAGATTAACAGCGTCTATCAGCTAACATTCAGCGCTACACCGACATGAACGGGGCCTCAGTCTAGAATGCGCGTACCGTGGGAGAAGCTGACGCCGTGCGTCTCCACACGAACGTCGCCAGCGGTGGCGGCGCTGACCGCCGTGCGCCTCCACAAGAACGTAGCCAGAGGTGGCGGCGCGGCTAGAGGACGGCAGTCTACGAGAGCGTACTGTGGGAGCGAGAGGATCGCCGAACCGCGGCGCCGACGTATCGGCGCGGCGGGGAGGGCGGCTTTGGCGGAGCGAATGGAGTGGAGGGGGACAGGGGAGGGGGGTTTGGGGAATATTATTGGCTAGTTGGCCGAAGCGGGTTGAATCGGATTTGGGGGGAATTTTTGGGTGTGGGGGGGGGGGGGGGGATTTCGCCCTGGGGGCGGGGGGAGTTGTGGGTGATGGAAAACAACCGACAGATCAGTTCCATTTCTTTAAACTAAGGGTTTCGCTCAAAAAAATATTGTGCGCGACATCTGATCTACTACTAGTAATCCGGTAATCCCGACTAAACGGCGCGGCCGGGTCTTTTCCCGCGATATGCTGGGAGGTTGGCTTAGTTGGGTTTTTTAGGACGAGTAATGCTACACCTACGTAATCCCAGTTACGTAATTAACGTAATGTGAAACGTGTGAGCTGTTGATTGTAGATTGGGGGGAGGGAGGGGCCCACCACCATGAAAATCAGGGGAGAGAGAGAGAGGCAATTTACGTTAACCCTTTCATAGGTTCCCGTAGATGTAGAAAGATGTGTCCGATCCTGCAATATAGGCCGTCCGATCTATATCTAACGGATAGGAAGGAAACTATGACAATTTACCCGCACTCCTCTCCACATTTGCAGATAAGGCTTTCCCTCGTTCATCCTTTTCTCCCACAAGATCTTGATCTTCCGTGCAACGCACGGGCATCTTGCTAGTACTCCTACAATATGTATATTATTGTGAAAGTTCATATACACCGGCCGAGATTAATGCAAACACGGCAGATTTTCATTACATTTCGAACTTTTATAGGACAAAAAAATAAAAGAAACCCGACCCTAAACCTATTCTACGGCGGCGACCGACGTCCTCCATCTGTGATCTCCATGTACGGGGGCGGGGTTCAAGACCCGTGAAGTGAAGGTGCGGTCTCCGGCGAGGAAAGTAGAACACGGGAGACGGACCGGCCAGTTGGCACACCATGCCCTGCCGCCTCCCATGCCCTACTCATCCTCGGAGGAGTCCCCGACCTCGGCGGTGCCAGACGTTGGACGGCGCAAGTAGGACCGTGGCTGATGGTGCTCCCGTCGTCGGCGCCAGCGTGGCCACCGCTTGTGCGGCGACTTGAGCGAGGGCGGCGACCTCGAGCTCCATCCCGAAGACAATCTCTCGCAGAGCGTTCGCGCTTGCGGTCATGGCGGATGTGGTTCCAGGTAGGAGGACGATGCACTATGGTGTGGAGGTTAGCTGGGCGTTGCCGCTTTAAGTAGCGCATTCCGGTGAGGCCAAGCGTCCGGTGCGCATCATTAAGTCATCGGAGTTGGTTTATCCGGCGGGCACGCGGCTCTATAATGACGACATACGGAACGAGACGTAATAATGGCAGCTGCGCCGGGCTGGAAAAGCACCAGCCACTGCTGAAGGCGGGGTTTTGGTGTGCAGGTGGTAAACTGCGTCGTGGAAGCTAAGAGATGGCTTGGCCTCACATGCGATCCCTGCATGTCATTGAAAGAGCAAGAACGTACCCGCATGTCAGTCGGAAAACAGCAACCCGGCATGGTCTCAGGTCCAGAGGATGCAGTTGGACCGCGCTACACCACTCCGCGGACGCGTCGCGGCGCCCCGTGCATCCTCGACGAGCCAGGTGTTGGGGTGTGTTTGGATTGTGGCCAAAGTGCACCTTGCCAAAATTTTGGTCATGACCAAAAGATTGGTCTTTGTTTGGATGGTTGCCATTTTTTGGCATGCCAATGAACTCTAGCCAACTCTAGTTCATTTTTCTTGCCAATGTCGGCCAAATCATGGGCAACCAATACCTCAACCAAAATTTTGGTCATGACCCAAAGATTGGTCTTTGTTTGGATGGTTGCCATTTCTTTGGCATGCCAATGAACTCTAGCCAACTCAAGTTCATTTTTCTTGCCAATGTCGGCCAAATCATGGGCAACCAATACCTCAACCAAAATTTTGGCTACCCAATGCTTTGATGGGGCAACCTTGGGCACAAACCAAACATACCGTTGGTCGTGCCACAGCACTAACGCCACCCTCGGCAAACTGAAACCGACCGTGTCTAGCGACGATATGAGCGTGTCGCTCACCGCGGTCGCCGTGTCCAGAGGCGGTGCTGGAGCTGCGCCCCGTTGTTGGCCCCAACGACCCACATGAACGGTTGTCGGTGGCGAGGAGGTCGTGGGCCAGCTCCTCCATTGGACTAGTCTGCGCTACGTCGTCCCGACGGGTGTGCCCCACATGTCTGTTTCCCTGTTTTCCCGGCCATATTCGAGCGTCAGTGCTCCGCGTTGCGCATTAGGCCTTTCACTATGTAGGCCAAGCGAGACAACTTATTGTTTATTTGAGCCGTTCAAGTATAATCATGTGGCGTTTGCTTATTTCTCATTCCTCTCCAACCCTCTTCTCCATCGATCATGTCGCCCTCCAGTCGAGTCCATCCTCCTGCATGCCTCATTTGAACATTCCGCCGAGTATCATTCGCATGTACCCACCCTAGTCCTCTTTCAATAGATCTCTGGACCCCGAGATGAAATCGAGAGGGAACGAGTGGGGCACGTGATACCTAAGGCGGATTCAAAATTTTGAACCGGTGATCATAGCATCCGCAAATCATATATAAAGGGTATTCAATGTTTGTTTTTTTGAACGTACAATATACTCCCTCCTATCCTTTCTAGTTTACATATAAGTTTTATGTGTAGTCAAAGTATATCTACTTTGATCAAAAAGGTATCAACATTCAACAACGCCCAATCAATATTGTTAGATTACGTACTCCTAGATTTGTACTCGAGATGGTTTCCAATTTGACTATTGACAAGATTAATAGTACATGAGATGTATAGATGTGAAATTGTTATCATGGAAACTCTTTCCCATACGAATTACGTATGCTTTGTGTAATGCAATAAATCATAATATATACTAACATTTGGCAAGTTACCCTTTGAAAACGATTAGCGAGCTTGTGTATTAATAATGTACACTTGTTGTTCAGTCAAATATAACTCAATAGAGTAAGTAGCGGGGGAGGCCGTCCCTTGGCACTTACAAGCAGACGCCATGCTCAGCGTGTCAGTACATTCGACCAGTCAAGGATCTACCTAAAATCCTTTTTTTTACTGACTCCGCATAAAAGACGAGAAAATATGGACGGTGGGAGGGGAGATCGTTGCTCACAAGGGTCAAAAGGGGAAACCAAGAGAACGTCTCGAAGACTGGGGGTCAGCCAGCAAAAACCGACAGAGATCAAGCTGGGGGTCCCGACTACACAACCCGACCTAACAGCCAAACTATTACTGTAAGCTCGTGAATTGCGAAGTAAATATTGAGTAATCATTCCACCTTCGATCCTACGATCTAACGTCCCTATTTCGCAGAAACCATTTTTCTCCTGAAATATAACTTACTACAATATCTAACTCCTTATCTCTGACATAAAATCTCTTCTATTTCTTCTCCACAATATCTCCCTTTCCCAATCTTCTCTTTCTTCTTTCCAATCCCTAGTTCTCTAGATCCAATCTACGATGACTGTATTAACTCCGATCCAATTTTATTTCTTATTTTCTCTTCTCATAAGTCCCCCGATGGGTATGAGACGATGGACGTCGACTTCGTTGCCGGCGTCCGAGTCCCCATGGTGCAGGCGGACCAGCGGTTCAACATGGCGATACTAAAGGAGGACGGGAGGCAGAGGCTCAACTCGACGCGGAGCGCGCGCATGCCGCTGCCATCGAGGCTCTCTTGCAGGCGGAACCGGATGTCGTGGATGTGCACTGGGCGGCGGAGGCTCAACTTGAGGCGGAGCTCGTGGATGCCGCTGCCATCGAGGCCCTCTTGCAGGCAGAACCGGACGTCCTGGACTTGAACCGGGCGGCAGAGGATCGACTCAACGCAGAGCGCGCGGATGCCGCTCTCATCGACGCCCTCCTGCAGGCGGAATCGGACATCCTGGACTTGAACCGGGCTGCGGAGGCTCGACTCGACGCAGAGCGCGCGGATGCCGCTGCCATCGAGGCCCTCCTGCAGGCGGAACCGGACGTCCTCAACTTGAACCAGGCTATGCTCTTGTTTGTGCAGAGCGCCCGCACGCTCCGCTTGAACAAGTAGCTGGAGGCCGAGGACAACCACAGTGTGGAGACACACGTCGGCAGCAACGGCTGGTTCGCGCCGGCAGCCAAAGACGATGATGTCGTCTCTTTCCGCGAGCAGTGATAGTTTTTCTTTATGTTGTTGTTTTTATGGATCTTTTGCTGTGTAAAAACATATATTTGTTATGCAAGTCGCCTGACTTGGGTCAGTCTACCATTTCAGGCGGTTGGATGAATATCCTACGTCTCCTAACCCTTCTTTCCTTCTTCCTCACCTCTTCTTCTTCCCCAACAGACACCACACGGGCCGTACGGATACTCCCCAACATGCGGTTGGATAAACATACTCTATGAACGAAAATTATGTGTTAGCGATAGGATGGCTGAGTTTGGTGTGTTCACATGCGACAGCACGTGTTAGTGAGGGTGCGTTCCCTTGGTTGGGTTTGCACCGTGCAGGAGCGACCGTGTGAGGGTGCGGTGCGACCGCGGCGTGCAGGAGCGACCGTGTGAGGGTGCGGTGCGACCGCGATAGCCGTGCGCAAGTGTACCTCCTTCTCATTTTGAAAACTTTAGACAAGCTTGGCAAAAATCTGTGGTGAAGTTTGGCAATGCAAGGCCTAGACCCAAACAGGATAAGTACGTACGTACTAGGAGTACTAGTGTTAAAAAAGAAAGGCTGGGTTTTCCTTCGCGGGATTTAATCAATACAAATCCTCGTTTCATGTGTCAATTAATGCGTATTTTTTCTCCAAAGACCAAAGAGCTAACCATCTCACTCCTCATCACTTGATTAATGCAGCGCCATGCAAACCAACCTTCTCACTTCCGCATGCATGTAGGGGATATTAATGTCCTTGGTTGCTAACCCCATCAATTTTGCCTCGATTAGTGTTAGTGGCCCTTTGCAAATTGTAATTTTGATATACTGGCCTTGTGTACAAAAAAATGGAGGTAGTAACTATATTTGACTTCCTTCCCCATTGCGGTGACGTCGACGATATTTTTTTTGGTGGTTTGGCGAAGTGCGTTCGACGGAGAACACCATTGAGGGAGACCACGGTAAGTCGTTCGCAAGTGCCGCCTGCAAGCCGAGACAACCGCCTTATTTGCATCCAGGAAGTCCTTTACTAGTACTACTAGGAGTAACTAATGCGGTGAGATGGCTTCTCGAAGAAGACGATGGAGAAGCGGAGTCAGCGAAGAGTGAAATGATGGTTGCTTCGTCCGTGCTTTTGTGATTTGACGCCTCACTGCTTTGTGATTTGTGATAGAAGGGACAGGGGAGTAGACTCTGTGCTCTATACTGTACTACATGCGTCCAAGCATGGGAGAAAGAGGAGAGACGTTGCATTTTTCTATTCCTTCAATCAATCAATCAGGGAGCTTCGGTTCCATCTTTTTGGCTTTGGCAACACCGTCCACAATGGTTCCCACGATGCCAAAAGCTATTTTCACATTTGGCTACACATTGTGGATGCCCTTAACCGTACCACTTGGTTTTGCTCCTGTGTGCTATCTATACAAATCTCAATTATATTGATCTAAAAAATTATAGAATCGAGATTAGTAAAAAGGAGGTGATTTTGCCGCGCGGATGGCGGGGGAGGTTTCTTATTTGAGCAATGCATGGGAGAAAGAGGAGAGACGTTGCATTTTTCTATTCCTTCAATCAATCAATCAGGGAGCTTTGGTTCCATCTTTTTGGCTTTGACAACACCGTCCACAATGGTTCCCACGACGCCAAAAGCTATTTTCACATTTGGTTACACATTGTGGATGCCCTTAACCGTACCACTTGGTTTTGCTCCTGTGTGCTATCTATACAAATCTCAATTATATTGATCTAAAAAATTATAGAATTGAGATTAGTAAAAAGGAGGTGATTTTGCCACGCGGATGGCGGGGGAGGTTTCTTATTTGAGCAATGCTACATCCACGTAATGGTTTACGTAAAGTTACGAACTAATGTGATGTGGGACTATTTGATTGGATTAAAGGAGAGGATTAGCCCACCCCACCTGAAAATCAGGGGGGCATATATAGATTAGATGGAAAGTATATGTAGCAGCTACGTAGCCCTTTGTAAGTCTAGGATTAGGCTTCTTATTTTCGGAGGACGTTGTCCTGGCGGTTTGCTAACATGCTGTCCCACATGTCAGTGCTTTACCAAGCCAATCCGCGTCCCACATGAGGCAGAACAATGGCAGAAGCAACAGGTGGTTAAGTTGAAGAAGATGAGGGAGAAGCGGATTCAGCAACGAGTGAAATGATTGTTGGTTCGCCCCTCCAACTTAACTGCGGGAAAGGTGCAGCTTTGTGATTTGACGCCTCATTACTCATTACTACGCCGGCGCCATGACTGGGGTGCTTCACCCCGGCTGCTCTGCACTGTATTCCGGTATGTCACGTGGACCCGGTAGCTTGATGTCCCACATGTCGGCCAAAGGGACTAGAAGATTTATGAAGGTGAGCGCTCCACTCTTACGACGGAGGAGTAGACGACACGACGACCCAGTGAACTGTCACTTGTACTGTATAATACTATAGTTTTGCTGTTTCGCACGATCCATCGATACAAACCCGATTAAACAGGAAAGGGCGTGATTTTTCCCGCGCGGTAGATGATACTGGGCATACATTTCAAAGGCAATTTTAATGTATGCAAACTGAATAATTAGAAGTAACAATATGATATCTAGTAAAACTAAAAACACATATGATTTATTGTGTTAGAGTGCAGTAGTAGTGCTGTATTGCATAGTTGTTAGATGTAACATGCGAGAACATGTAGAGATGTAGTTTTGGAGGGCCTACAGAGAGAAAAGCGTAATACGGTCACCGAACTTCAGAATAAGCTGATTACGGTCAGTATATACGTTTTGCGGTGATTATACGGTCACTTGCTCACAGATCAGCATCGGATTGCACTCTGTTGACCGGCCAAATAGTCTGCGTGGCGCCATGTTGACTAGTTAAATTGACCACGTTCGTTGTGGGTCCCACCTGTCAGTTCGCATAGGCAAAAGGTCAGATAAACACAAATTTACGCAGGCGTGACAAGGCTCCAACCCGTGCGCGGGAATCACCTGGTTGTGTATGTGTCTGTCAGGGCCTGATGTGTGCGCATGCACGTGTAGGTTGAGCACTTGAGCGTGAGAGTGTGTGTTGGTCGTGTGGTGTACTGGTGTGTGCATGCATGCATGCGTGTGTGCGTGTGAGTGTTGCGTGCGTGTGTGCGTGGCTGCGTGTGTACGTGTGAGTGTTGCATGCGTGCGTGGGTGCATGTGTTTGTGTGAGTGTTGCGTGGATGCAGTTCGTGTGCATGCGTGCGTGTGTGTATAATCACCACACCAGCTCTTGTGTGTTAAAACAGATGGCTCATCATACCAATACATGGCCACCTTGTCCGCTGTGCCCACGGTCATGACTTCGAACCACCGTCCAAATATTTTTTTGTCGTTTGTTTTCGTTCTTACTAGCAAGATGCCTGTGCGTTGCATGTAACATCAAGATGCATTTGTATGACTTGTTTATCTTGTGAGAGAAAAGGATGAACGAGGGAAGGCCTTATTTGCAAATGTGGAGAGGTGTGTGGGTACCTTTTTGCAAAATTGCCATAGTTTCTTTCCTATCCGTCAGATGTAATTCGGACGGCATATATTGCAGGATGACAGGCACACCATCATCACCAACTCTGTTTTTTATAAGAGTGTATTTTATGTATTTTATAAGAGTGTAGATGTAGAGTAGATACAAGTCGACAGGTGGGCACGATGGTAGTGAGATAATGTGATGCAACACTAGAGGTGCCACGTGGAGCGCTTAACTGGTCAACTAGTCATGTCATGAGCAAATACAGAGTTGTACGGTGAGCCCGTGATTGCATAATAACCACTAAACATAAATGATGACCGTAATGAGTGGATTCTGAAGTCCAATGTACGTATCGTGCTTTCGCTTCAAATACAATGATCGTCATTGCATATATCACGAGAGAAAGATGAAACATGCGTGAATTTTCTGGGGGCATACTTTTAGAGGACCTGGAGATAGTTTTGTGTGCATACGTGAATGGGGCGTATAGGGGGGGTATGCGATGGAGAGAGAGATGCTCTTCGTTTCTCTTTATTATGACTAACTTTGTATATAGTATAAAAATATACAAATTCATAGTGCGGAATAAATATCATTGTGGGCACCATGCAATGCAAATTAGCGTTCGTACTGCTCCATATAACTTTGTAATGTTGTATATATGTAGAAACTCTAAAATAATTTTTTGGCCACACTTTATTCAAAAGGAATGTTGTATGTGAAATAAATGTGAAGAGAGGGCTTTTTAGATCAATGGGGTACGTGATGTAACATGTGTGAATGTGTAGTTGATGCATTTGGCGGGGCCTAGAGAGGTATGTGTGTGTATTACGTATTCGAGAGAGGCATGGATAGAGGGCCGACGGGGGGGCGTGGGAGAGATAGCACGAGAAATTAGAGTGGTGTAGAGAGAGAGACGAATATGACGTCTCGACAAGAGATTCCATTCCCTTGAGTGTGTATATGCAAGGGGGGAGGGAATAGAGGCACCAGGAGAAATTTTCTGTGTGTGTGGTGTTTGTGTTGGTGTGTGTGGGTGTGAGAAGATAATGAGACCTGGGGGTAGAGGGTGTGTCACCGCGTGAGGTCCGGTGGGTCGAGGTGAGGCCCTTCGTTCTGCTCCGTCCTACGCCACATTGGTCGGCCCGTGATGCATTTAGGAAGACCCATGGATGACTACTCATACAAGACAAAGATAGCAGAATTGTGAAGGACTCTGTGTCCACTGACAAAGCCGGCTAGGATTTGTAACCCTAGGTTCTTGGACTAAGGTATCCCCTTTATCTCTGATATTACTATTCATCCAACCTAACTTTAAGGGGCATCCTACAGAATGCTCTGGTAGAATCACACTCGTCGATTAGGAAGAGAGGTGTGAGACAATGCGTGAGAGATATGCGTAAAGATAATGTGCGTACATGAGACACGTAGGCAGGTCCATGTATATAGAAAGGGTCGATGAGGATTGTGCGTGTGTATGTTTGCGAGAGGAAGAGTGCTTGTGATAAAGGTTAGTGAAAACAGTTGTAAATGGTTACGAGAGGGAGGGAGGGTTATATCTAGAGCATGTGTGTGAGAAAGACACCTCGGGAGAGAGTGTGTGAGCATGTGTGAGAGACCACCGATGGAGAGTGAAACTACACGTAAAATACTGCTCTACACATTGATTAAAGATACAAATTGTATCCAAATATTAGGATGGGATCATGATATTTGCAATTCCGTAAGGAGCAGTCATTGATCCATCAGACATCTAGATTCTATCGAATTTGAGCATGTCTATGTTATTATTCGACACAATTGATCCACATAGTTAGTATTTTGAACTCCAGACAATGCATCGCTTTAGCAATCGAATATAAACGTGAGTATAGTTCATGTTGTGTGTGTAAAGCACATTATACATACGAAAGTTACACAATGGACATTAAATAGCTACTACCTATGAACTAGCATACATTTGAATTCAACTTAAGGTGGTTTAAAAAAATCGAATTCAACATGAAGTCCATTCAATTATTTTAATTTGATATCATGGCATTTGTAAACCATACCTGAATTATGGGGGCACCAATCTTTGCTCTGATTTTGTACATAATAGCATATGTAGTCGTGTACAAAATAGATTCAAATTTAGCTCCTCCATTCCAAAATAATCGTAGTTATAGGATTTTCAAATGTCAAAATTTCAAAAAGAAGTGGATAATTTAATGAGGTTTTCAAACATACAAGGTCAAATATAACGTTGTATATTTAGGTCAATCCTCATAGTTCAAGAGTACTCTAAACGTGAATGCTTGTGTTTCAAAATTTCGAATGAAGCGCCAAAAGAGCCTCTACTCGCCCGAAACCGCGTGAGACCAATGTTTGGTAGTACAAGGAAATTGCTTTTCTAATAACTCCGACCCGTTAAACCTATCGGCCCGACGTCCAAAGGTCTAAACCAGGGTAGGTTTGTAGCTTCATCTAGACGCCACGCAACCGCATCCGAAAAACATTCATACATAATGGCCGCCTAAGCACACATGCACGCGGCCAAAATCACTCCCGCCCACTATTTGGGACACCTTGGATTACCATCCTACCCCCGACCCGCAGTAGGTCCGAAATTTAAGAGGGGGGCAAAGTTTGTACTTTCCCCAAATTTCAAACAAGCGCGTCCCATTTCTGTTCAAAAAAGCCAAAAACAAGTGCGTCCCACACCGAAACATGGTCCCCCCACCCGTCCGATTCCCCATTCGTACTCCGTGGGCGCCAAAACTACCTCTCCACCAGCCGCGAAACCCCGGCGTCCTCCGTCCGCCACCCCATCCCACCCATCAACCGCCGCGTCCTCCATCATGCCGGAGCCGATACCCCGACGTCGTCGTCCACCGCAACCTCAACCACAATGCCCTCCACGGCTAGTAGTTGAAGCCGAGGCCAAGCCGTCCGTACCCGAGCCAGTTCAACCACGCCTTCCTACGCCTCACCGCTGCCGCTCCAACTTCGCCACCCTCCACCGCATCGGAGCTATTCCTGCTACGCCTTCCTCCGCCGCCTCGGATCTGCTTCCCCTCCGCCGACATACGGCCACGGCAACATAGTCAACAATTTGGCCATGGGTTCGTCCAAGCCCGCACCCTCTAGAACATCGGTTTCCCCGGTAAAAAGAAGAAAATCGGCGCGACTTGTGGAGGTGACCACACCGGCAACCGAAAAAGGTACTCCTCTTCCCTTATTCATGCAAATCTTACGTCTCTGCTTGCATGGTATTGATCCCACAGAAGACACTAGTTGACCACTTCTTCTTGATACCAGATGTTCCTAGTAACTCGCGATGCACAAGGTTTCTCCTCATATACTATTTCACCTTAGCTAGAGGTCCGTCGCCCCCCTGAATTTCAATTTCTGGCCACTTGATTCCCAATTAACGGAAGCATTCCCCGGCGTAACAGGCGCTAGTACGCCTATTATGCCGGGGAAGCAGCGCCTTGGTGTTTATCTTAGGGGCGTGTGCGGCCTAGAGCTACCTGGCGCCCGATCTGGAGGTCGGCCGGGATTAAAGGGATGGCCTGGGGAGCGCTGCCAAGCACGGCGGTGGTGTGAGGTCGATGGGAGGGAGGGGCGGCGGAGGCAGGGGTCTGGGCCGGTGGTCATTGGCGGTTCGAGAAAGATCATCAACAGTGACTGGCGGGAGGTAGACGAAGGCCATCTGCCCATTCCTTATAGATCGGACGGTTCATTAAAAAAATCGACTGGCCTATTTATTTTCAGTCGACTATTATCTTAGATATGACCACATGTGGTGGTGTGCTGGAGGAGTACCTGCATTTCCCGTGCTCATATATTACAAAATCATATAGAGTAGAATCTAATTTTGTTTGCCATGCAATGTTGTAGAGCTATCATATGTCTCCTGTCATTTATTTTTCAGCCACCTGCTATCTGCTACTTTTACAGTGCACTAGTTCTGCACACACTTCACCCTTACTCTCATTGTTGTGTTTTTATGCAAGGGTATTTTAGACTCTGCTGCCATGAGAGAAGCCAAAAAGAAAAGAGAGAAGTCGCTCCAGTTTGGTGTGCGGGTAGGCAAGACACGTTTCAGCGCTATAATGGGTGCAGTGTCAGTAGATGGAGACGGTAAACGTAGCTCTGGAGTTGATGACCTCACTTGCAATGAACCACCATCCCAGGTGCTTGCTTTAACTTTGTGGTGTCATATGTGGTTGCATGTTCCATATGGTGTCTAGCTTGTATTCGAAAGGCCGAAGTCGGTAAGATAAGGAAAGATATTTTTTTACATGGACCACCATCCCATGAGCACCAGAAGACAAATAGCTAGTCAGGGCACTGGCCGAGCCAGTGACAAGCCCAGCAAAGATAGGCATCACCTGGAAGCCAACTAAAAAGCTGCGATGGTGGCGAAGCAGCCCACCTCCCACCAGGCTCTCAGGTCCTAGATGATCATGCTCACCACTCCAGCCGGATGTCTAGCTTGTATTGCTTCCAATTTGGTTAAATTGCATCTGCTTAGCTTACACATTATACCTTTGAGTATGACATGCCTTTCTGTTTTTGGTATATACTAGTACATATGTGTATTAACCATGTTCTTACATCAAACTAATGTTCTTGTGTATCCCTCATCAATCACTTATGACGAGGCAGGCAGGCAAGGGGACTACTCCTCATTTAAAGAATGCAGCGTCAGCCTCCCGACATGATTCTCAAGAAACAGAAATGCTAGATGCAGATAGTGAACGTAGCTCTGTAGTTGATTACAGAATTTCCCCTACACTAGCATCACAGGTGCTTGCTGTAACTTGGCAGCGTCATATGTGGTTGCATGTTGCATATGGTAACCAGATTGTAATTCTTCCAATCTGGTTAAACTACATGTGCTAGTCTGCTTAGCTTATACATTATACCTGTTAATGTGACATGCCTTCCTGTATTTAGTACATAGTACATCTGTCTATTAAGCATGTCCTTACATAAAACTATTGTTTTTTTGTATCCCGCATAAATCAACATGACGAGACACCTTTAGTATATGCAGTGTGATATTAGTTGCATCTTTCATATGATTTATAGCATGCGCTGCTTCTAATTTGTTGAAATTCCATTTATGATGGGACGCTTTTAACTTGGCAGAGTCATATTGGTTGCATCTTTCATGTGGTGTCTAGCTTGCATTGCTTCTTATTTGCTGGAATGGTTTCTGCTTAGTTTACACAAATAGTTGTGAACATGCCATGCCGTCCTGTTTTTCGTACATATTCCATCCTGGTATCATGTGTTTGCCTTACATCAAAGTAGTGATTGTCACTATCATGCATGAATGAGTTCTGAAGAGAGAATTTTATTGCTTCTTCTTGTCGGTTTTACTTGACAATTCAAAATCAATAAAGCGGAAGGAAGTTAGCAAGGCAGCGGATAAAGGTGCTCCTTCCGAACGGAGGGCCTCTACAGTTTCTACTCCTCCACACCCCAAGATGATTTCCAAGACAACACATGCATAGACACTCAACAAAGTTGTGTTTATGATGAGCACGTCTCCCCTAGTGCAGCATCACCGGTGCTCCCTCTAACTTGGCACTGTTATATGTGGTTGCATGTTATGTGTGATATCTAGCTTGTATTTCTTCTAATTTTGTTAAATTCCATATGCTTACTTTACACATTATACTTGAATAAGACACGTGTTCCTGTTTCTAGAACATACAATATCTGTATATCATACCATGTTCTTACATCAAATTACTACTGTTGTGTAACCTGCAACAATCACTTATCATAAGACATGTTTCACTTCGGACTGTGATATAGGTTACATCTCACATTCTTTTCTAGCTTGTATTGCTAATTTGTTGAAATGGCACTTATGACGAGACAGTTTTAACTTGGTAGAGTGATATTCATTGCATCTTTCATAAGGTGTCTAGCTTTCATTGCTTCTAATTTGTTGAAATGCCTTCTCCTTAGTTTACACATCATAAGCTGTGAATATGCAATGGCACTAATGACGAGAGACCTCTAACATGATAGTGTGATGCTGTTTGCATCTTGCATATGATTTATTTCTTGTACTGCTTCACATTTGTTTAAACGCCATTTATGATGAGACACTGTTAACTTGGCAGAGCGATATTTGTAGCATCTTTCATATGGTGTCTACCTTCCATTGCATTGCTTCTAATTTGGTGAAATGTCTTCTTCTTAGTTTACACATCATAGTTCTGGTTATCTCTTCCGTCCTATTTTTCATACATATTACATCCTCCTATCATGTGGTTGTCTAACATCAAAGTTCAGTTCGTCCGCATCACGCATCAATTTGGTCTGAAGAACTAAATTGTTATTCATTTTTCTTGTCGGCTTGACTTAACATGGCACAGAGAAAGAGGAAGAAACACAGAATGGCAGGGAATGAGAAGCAGATGAATCCTACAGATTCTGCTGGTACTGATGGTGCAATAGAAGGTCAAAGTCCAGCAGAAAATTCTACAAACACGGCATCCCATGCTACACGAGTTGCAAAAAAAGACAAACAGAAACAAATAGCTGCCACCAAACAAGCAGAGACAGCCCTAGTTCTTGCAACACCGACCACAGTACTACCAGTTGCACGACGTACTCGTGCGTCAACTGAGCTAGCAGCACGTTCCCAAGCTCCCTTGCCACCTGACACTACTTCCCAAGCACTCTTGACACAAGACGAGTTGGCAATATCAGATGAACCTTGTGAGCTTCAACGGCAAGAAGGTAGTTGCTGGAGTCAAGTTACAGTTGCATGCTTCTTTATATGTAGTCTCACAGTTTGATGTACACTAACACTTCCTATGTTTGTTGTTGGACTAGCACCTAGGCGCAAGAGGAAACAAACATCAGGGATAATGCTCGATAGGTTAACTAAATCTAGAGGAGGAAGAATGGAGATCCATTTTGAGGCAGGTTTAAAAAGGCCATGTGATGCTACAGAGTCAGCCAAGTTAGTATCAGAGGCAGCGGTTGCTGTTAGGTGTCATGTACGTATCCTCCCAACATGGATTCAGTACAGGAATGACAAAGACGAAACCCAGTTCAACATCTTCCTCGACCATTTATCTGTAAGTATGGTTATGTATGGAAACTAGTAATATCGTCTTGCTCTGTCCAATACTTTCTAGGTTGTTGATAATGAGACTCCCATAATTTTCAACAAATGAGGTTCAAGTTGGATAGCCAAGATGATGCAACCAGAC